>NW_025767388.1:0-37500 GCF_003918875.1 Haliotis rubra | reverse complement strand
CATCACCCACTGCTGTTTATTTACAGGTCGTAATGGGCAAACGCATTAACCACTGGGCTACCCCTCCGCTCCGGAAGGAGCAAGGGAACAGAAGCTACAATCTAATGTCATCACCCAGTGCTGTTTATTTACTGGTCGTAACGGGCAAATGATTTAACCACTAGGAACCCGATCGCTCCGGAAAGAAGAAGGGAAGCCAAGCTACATTCTAAAGTCATCACCCACTGCTGTTGATTTACAGGTCGTAACGGTCAAATGCTTTAACTACTGCTGTTTATTTATAGGTCGTAACGTAAGGAAGTGAAGTGCACAAACTGCGGTGGTAACCACATGGCCTCTTCCAAGTTTTGTCCAGTGTGGCAACGCTAATCCGAGATCCTAAAGATCAAGCAGAAAGAAATATCTCCTTTCATGAAGCTAAGAAGAGGGTTGCAAGTTTAACTGCAGCCCCTTCAACCATCACCTACTCTTCTGCTGTCTCCCGTCCTTCTATCACTACTGCAACTATCTCATGTCAGACTGACCTGACATGGATCATGTCTTCTCAGCCAACTCAACTCAACACAACTCAGCCCATCTCAGCCACTCCATCTCCAACGCCAAAAGTCAAAACTTCTGAATCACAAACACCAGAACAAATGCCAAAACCAGAAACAGAAACTCCACGCCAAAAAAAGAAAAAGAGGCTAGAGAAACTAAAGCAACTTGAGCAACTGCCAAACACAAAACCAAAGGCCACCTCTCCTTCAGAGGTCCCCGTCGAGGTCCATAACTCTTTTGGCCCTCTGGATATGGAGGTAACTCCACCTGACACAAAAAGGAGTTCATCAAACGCTTTCTCACGTTCACATGACATGTCGCCAGTGGAAGCACCATGAATCCACAAAACATGATTCAATGGAATTGCAGAGGACTTAAGAATAATTATAACGAATTACAGTTATTGATTCAAGACTTCAAACCATCCGTGTTTTGTCTCCAAGAAACCTACCTAAAAAGGAATGATAAATTTGACATCCGTCGGTACAGTTCCTACCACTCCTTTTCTCCTCCCGGTGTAAAAGCTACAGGAGGCACTTATATCCTGGTGAGGCAGGGCATCCTCCATAGCCCTGTTCCACTTAACACCAACCTACAAACTGTTGCTGTCCGCATGACTCTGAACATAGGGTTTACACTATGCTCACTCTATCTTCCTCCCTCTTCAACTGTCCACCTATCAGATATTCAGAACTTGTATAATCAACTCCCAAAGCCCTGCATAATCATGGGCGACCTGAACGGCCATAACCCTGTATAGGGGAGTACTGATACCAATAATAAAGGAAAGGTCCGTGAAGATTTTCTCTCCAATAATGATCCATGCATGTTCAACGATGGATCAAACAGCTATCTCCATCCTGCCACTGGAACATACTCTGCACTTGATCTATCACTTACGGACTCTAATCTCTTAAACGAGTTTGAATGGTCGGTCCACGATGACCTTTGTGGAAGCAACCACTTCCCAACTTTTCTTACTCCTATCACTCCCGCGGGTGAACCACCTTCAACAAGATGGAATTTTACTAAGGCCAGTTGGCCATTATTCCAAACTCTCTGCTCTGAAAAGCTTATACCAGACAACTTCAGGAATGTTCCTGATCCCATGGAACTATTTTCTGATATGTTAAATACTATTTGAGACGAAACCATTACTAAGTCCTCTGCAAACCCGCACATACGCAAACCATGGTTTGATACAAACTGCAAACAAGCTAGGAAAAATAGGAAGAAGGCGGAAAAATACTTCCGTCAACATCCAACTGTGCATAACCTGAATGCCGTTAAAATGCCAAAGGCCAGGGCAAGATGTACATTTAAACAAACTAAACGCCGGTCATGGAGGAAATATGTGTCCAAAATCAACTCCCGCACACCCATGTCCAAGGTGTGGAACATGATTCAAAAGATTAAGGGCAAAGGATCCAAATCTGGTGTTCGCCATCTCAAAGATGGTGACTCCCTTTTAACCAATAAAGTTGAAATAGCAAACAAACTTGGCGAAACTTTGGCAAACCACTCCTCCTCGTTAAACTATAAACCCAAGTTCCAGAAATACCAAACCCAACAAGAAAAGAAATCTGTCAATTTTAACTCTGATAACGGTGAGGATTACAATGAAACGTTTTCTCTCCATGAACTACGTACTGCCCTGGGGCAGGCTCACGACACTACAGCAGGAGCTGATGATATTCATTATCAGCTTCTGAAACACCTTCCTGATTCAAGTTTGGAAACTCTACTCAATATACTTGATGACATTTGGACAACTGACAACGTTCCTCCTTTGTGGCACAACGCCATTATCATCCCTATACCAAAACCTGGCCGTGATCATACCGACCCCTCAAACTACCGTCCTATATCACTAACTAGCTGTGTTTGTAAAACCATGGAGCGCATGGTCAACAATCGATTAATCTGGTACCTCGAGACCAATAACCTCCTTAGTGACCTCCAATGTGGTTTCCAACAAACAACATACTGTATCTATCTTCTTCGATTTAGAAAAAGCATACGATACAACGTGGAAACATGGTATCTTAAAAAGATTTACATGAATTTGGATTGAGGGGCAGATTACCTCAGTTCATATCTCAGTTTTTAAACAACAGACAATTTCAAGTACGGGTAGGTTCCACATTGTCTGATTATTTCCACCAAGATCAGGGCGTCCCTCAAGGCAACCCTTTTTAGCATCAAAATTAACAGCCTCACTAACGTCCTGAACAGTTGTGTTGATGGGTCCCTTTTCGTGGACGATTTTAATATTTCATGTCGTGGTAAGAACATGCACGCAATAGAAAGGCAGCTACAACTCTGCCTAAACAAAATCCAAAAATGGCCAATGAAAATGGCTTTAAGTTTTCAAAATCCAAAACAAATTGTATTCACTTTTGTCGTAAATACAGACCACAGAAGGATCCAGACCTATGTTTAGATGGTACTCCCATCAAGGTAGTAGAAGAGGCCAAATTCCTGGGACTCATATTCGACCGCCACCTGACATTCTTGCCACACATAAAATATTTGAAAACCAAATGCTTGAAGGCTCTTGACTTACTAAAAGTCGTTTCAAATACAGAGTGGGGAGGGGATCAGATTACCCTCCTTCACTTGTACAGATCTTTGGTTCGCTCTAAACTAGACTACAGCTCCATTGTTTATGGTGGAGCCTGCAAAAGCAATTTAGAAAAATTAGATTCTATTCACCACCAAGGCCTGAGGCTCTGCTGGGAGCTTTTAGGACCTCTCCGGTAGACAGTCTATATGCAGAGGCTAACGAACCTTCCCTTGAACAACGCCACATTAAACTTTCACTGCAGTATATCACCAAACTACGTTCAAATCAGTCCAATCCAGCATACAATTGTGTTTTCAACCCTCTCTATGAAAACTTGTTTCCTAAACTGCCGAGCCTGATTCCACCACTTGGAATCAGAATTCAACCACACATATCAGCAGCTATAATTGATCTCACTAGCATAGCACCCTACCGACTCCTGTCTTCACCACCCTGGCAGATGGTGAAACCACAGGTCGATCTTACCCTCACTAAATTCAAAAAGTCTGAAACAAATCCCTTGGTGTTCCAGCAGGAATACATCCAGTTACGTTCCAAGTATGACACCCATAGATCCATTTTCA
This sequence comes from Haliotis rubra, assembly GCF_003918875.1. Classification (NCBI taxonomy): domain Eukaryota; kingdom Metazoa; phylum Mollusca; class Gastropoda; order Lepetellida; family Haliotidae; genus Haliotis; species Haliotis rubra. Next base: position 33,810 of record NW_025767388.1, on the reverse strand, counting down.
CAGACGGATCCAAGGATGAGGGCCAAGTCGCCAGTGCTACAGTCATTGGATCTAAGACTGTGTCCTCTAGGATTCCCGACAACAGTTCCATTTTCACTGCCGAGGCCAAAGCTATCTTTTCAGCTTTGACCAATATTAAACAGCAGAATCATTCCAAAAACTTCATCGTTTTCACAGATTCATTATCTTGCCTTCAAGCACTTCAAAATGTTACTTCAAGTCACCCAATCATTCTGGACATTTAGGAACTTTACAACGACCTCTCTACTGGCCAATGTGACATCATCCTTTGCTGGTTGCCGGGTCACGTCGGCATAGCAGGTAACACAAAAGCTGATGCTGCAGCAAAAGCAGCTCTTGACAAGCCCTTATCTCCCCTGCTGATCCCGTACAGTGATTTCAAACCCACTATCAAAAGCTATACTCGGGACCTCATGCAAAAACGATGGGACACTCAAGTAGGAAGAAATAAACTGTATGAATTGAAACCAACAATTGGTTATACCTACTTGGGTTGTCAGTCAAGACGTGATGAGGTAATTTTATGACGATGTCGTATTGGCCACAGTCGATTTACTCATGACTATCTGCTGAAAACGGATGGGGATGGACCCCCCATGTGTGTCTCTTGCAATGAGGTTTTCACCATCAAGCATATTCTGCTTGAATGCGTGGACTTATCGTCTGCAAGGGACTCACATTATGATGCAACAAACCTAAAAGATCTGTTCTCCTGCGTGAGCGCTCATCTGATAGTGAACTACCTGAGGGAAGTTGATCTGTACCATAAATTGCAACTGTGAAATGTAACTACCATAAATTGTAACTAAGAAATGTAACTATCATAAATTGTAACTGTGAAATGGTGACTAACAAATTGCCTGCCTTCAAATTTGATATGTTTTTGAAATAAAACTCATTCCGAGTATGTACTTACAATGTTTATCAATGCAAACTTGTTCTCGTCACTATATGGCTGGAATAATGCCGATGTGACGCAAACCCCAACTCAACTCAACTATTTACAGGTCGTAACGGGCAAACGCTTTAACCAATGGGCTACCCCACCGCTCCGGAAGGAACAAGGGAATAGAAGCTACAATCTAATGTGAACACACACTGCTGTTTATTTACAGGTCGTAATGGGCAAACGCTTTAACCACTGGGCTACCCCACTGCTCCGGAAGAAAGAAGGGAACAGAAGCTACAATCTAATGTAATCACCCATTGCTGTTTGTTTACAGGTCGTAACGGGCAAACGCTTTAACCAATGGGCTACCCCACTACTCTGGAAGGAAGAAGGGAACAGAAGCTACAATCTAATGTAATCACCCACTGCTGTTTATTTACAAGTCATAACGGGCAAACACTTTAACCACTGGGCTACCCCACCACTCCGGAACTACAATCTAATGTCATCACCCATTGCTGTTTGTTTACAGGTCGTAATGGGCAAACGCTTTAACCACTGGGCTACCCCACCACTCTGGAAGGAAGAAGGGAACAGAAGCTACAATCTAATGTTATCACCCACTGCTGTTTATTTACAAGTCATAACGGGCAAACACTTTAACCAATGGGCTACCCCACCACTCCGGAACTACAATCTAATGTCATCACCCATTGCTGTTTGTTTACAGGTCGTAATGGGCAAACGCTTTAACCACTGGGCTACCCCACTGCTCTGGAAGGAAGAAGGGAACGGAAGCTACAATCTAATGTAATCACCCACTGCTGTTTGTTTACAGGTCGTAACGGGCAAACGCTTTTACCAATGGGCAACCCCACCACTCTGGAAGGAAGAAGGGAACAGAAGCTACAATCTAATGTAATCACCCACTGCTGTGTATTTACAAGTCATAACGGGCAAACACTTTAACCACTGGGCTACCCCTCCACTCCGGAACTACAATCTAATGTCATCACCCATTGCTGTTTGTTTACAGGTCGTAACGGGCAAATGCTTTAACCACTGGGCTACCCCACCGCTCCGGAAGGAAGAAGGGAACAGAAGCTACAATCTAATGTCATCACCCACTGCTGTGTATTTACAGGTCATAACGGGCAAACACTTTAACCACTGGGCTACCCCATCGCTCTGGAAGGAACAAGGGAACAGAAGCTACAATCTAGTGTGATGAGCCACTGATGTGTATTTACACGTCCTCCATAAGATTTGTGACAGATATCTGCTGCCCAGTGTCTCACATGCTAACAGTTGTATCCATTCAGGTCAGCGTGGACACGACTGACAGAAATCAGTATGAGCCCGACCCTATCTATAATCGTTCCTTTCATAATACGATTATTCCTTTAGGCTCCCCTCCATTATCAAGCTGTCGAGAATTGTGTGAAGATAGTGCCACGTTGTGATAAACTGAATAACCGAATAACAACATGTGCATTTTTATATATTTGTTCATACACACATCTTGTAGTATATACAGTGGGGGTACGAGATCACTTTTGCCATAGGCCTCTGTAAAGCTTTATTTCATAGATAAAGCCTTTATCAGGCCTCGATCTCTTCCCCCAGTGTATATACCACTTTTGAATCCCCCAACCAACTTCCTGGTCACTATGGCCTTAAATCGCTACTTGGTGGTAACAGGGTGCCGTGAGGTATGATCAATAATTCCTCTCTGACGAACCCCCTCGGTGGCCCATCTTTCAAGTAGTACAAGTTCGGCTCTCGTCTTTGATGTCCACTTTATCTATGCTGTAAGTCTTGACAGACCATGTCGGGTCGGTGGCTCGTTTCCGAGTGTCTCCTTCATGCTCCCCTGGCTGGTAGAGGTGTCTCACGAGGGCCCTGTCGGGTATCTGTTTCTCCTTCCCACGTGATGGTGCAGCCGGTTCAGCCGTCACTGATTTCAGTTTGATAGTGTCGGCCGGTTTCTTGCTGGTGAGGTGAGACGAGTGGTTTCGTGGTTGATAGCTGACATCACTTGAGGTAGCCACGCTACCCATTCCGTCGATTGTCTCCCCGGGTTGGCCATCTCTCTCGCATACTGATGCCCGAAAGAGCACTCGGCCAAAGTCCTATTGAATCTCTCGACTATGGCTTGACTGCGCTGAGCCCCGTCCGCGCCACGCCTGACTTGGATGCCGTGCTTGGCTAGCAGTTGTGACACGGCACCCATGAACTCCCATCAGGCATCGACTTGCAACTCTGTGGGCCATGTCAGCAGACTGCGCTTGTATATGCGCTCGAATCTGCGGGCTACCTGGGCCGAGTCTTTCGCGGTTAAGGGTTCGGCTTCTTTGTAGCAGCTGGCCACGTCAACGACGGTTAGGGCATACTTGTACCTCTTGTCCTGGGGTAGGAACAGGAGGTCGGCCTGGTGGGTGCTATTGGGCGTCGGCACAACATACTTTCTTCTAGGCACGTAGTGTGGTGCCGGTAGGTAGATCTGCCACAGGGCTTGTTTTTCCAGCCACGCTTTAGCCATGTCCGGGGATACTCTCGCCATTTTGGCAAGCTTATGTATGGCGCTTGCTCCTTTCCAGTACCCACGCGGGCTGTAGTAAATAGCCTCAAACTTTCTCTGGTTCTGTGACATCGTATACATACGTCTATGTCTTTGGTTCAATTTTCTCATGCCCTGTACGCGTACGTGTTGATCCCGTCGGCGGCTATCCAACGCTTCGTGTCCATCGGCGACAGGGATGTCTTGTTTATCGTCAGTCTGTATATCCTGTGTCCTTAGCTTCTCAGCGTGTTCATCTGATGCTTGAAGGTGCAGGCCCTGAACAGGCCCTCCTTGAACCTTGAGTGTTTGATGTGTTGTTTCACCACGTACTTCTTGACCCCCTTCGCTTTCCGGATCTTGCTATTGTCGGCTTTCAGGATGGAGTACATCTTAGGCCTCAAGCCTATGTACTCCGCTATGGGTGTGCCAGCACACTCGTCCTTCATCTTACCGAGGACCATTTAGTTAACCGTGCTGTGCATGGCGTGGCCCTTGGGGTAGTCGCTGGTGTCGTACAAATGGATGTGCTTCTTCATGTCCTCGTACATGTCTTCGGTTCGAATCTCCATCAGTAGGGAGTCCGTGTCCGTGTACAGCACCTCGTACCTGTCGCCGTACTGCTTCTTGAGCTCGTTGTAGTAAAAGTCGTACATCAGGTGCTTGGAGAGGTTGAGGATGCTCATCCCAACGTAGACAGGCCGGTTGAATTTGATGTGGCTTTTCCTCATGTGTAGGGCCACCAGATCGTCGGTGAATATCTTGCTCTGGTTGAATGCCGGGCTGGCTATCAGTCTCCTGAGTTTGTCTTCCTCTTTCGACCGACCAGTTTTCACGGTCACCCAGCGCTTTCCTCAGGTTCTCCATCGGCTTATTACCCTCCCCTCCACCAAACACCGACCAGTTGTTCATAAGCTTGTGTAGAGGTTCTTCTGCAAGTCCACTTCGAAGTCACTGGTTTGCCAGCTTTTGCAGGTCTGTATTCATTCTGATGTAGGGCTCCATCCAGGGGCTTTGGTTGAACTTTCTCGATGAACAGGTGCATGTTGTAATTGGTTAGGAGTTCCAGCTTAACTCCGGTTTTCTTCTGCAAGGCATCCCAAGAGAGACCGGGGCTGGTGTAGTACCATGCGTGGTCGAGTTGATACTGCTTGAAACACGTCTTTCTGAACGTCTCGAACACGTCAGCCAGTAAGTACAGGTCGTGGTAATCATCCAGGGTCCTGCAGCCCAGTTTCTCCCACACATTCTGGGCGTGGTTGTAATCGTCCTGGGTGATGGCCGAGTCGGTCAAGTTGCTGTAAAATCCACTGATTGGGGGTAGTCGGGTCTCGGCGAACTTGGCCCAGCTGTCCATGTGCTCGTAGGGGTAAACACCCTTCCTCATCAGCAGGGGCCGAGTCTCGGCGTCGGTGTATCGATCAGTGATGGGGAAGGTATGGTTGGCCTTGACCAACGTTGAGAGACGACAGCAGGAACATAACTCAGTCTATGAACCTCAGGCCGTTCAGGGAGAAGGAGATGTATCCCTCCATGTTGTTGGGGATGCACGTCAGGTTGCCGTCGACCCTCGCGATGGCCTGCATGATCAAGTGAGAGTCAGACCCTCTCAAGTTGTGGAAGACCACGGGGATGTTGATCTTTTGGGGGTTGATTCTGAGCTTGAGGTTGCATGCGCTGTGAGCGGCGCCTCTGTACTCACCGGTGATGTGACAGTGATCTCTCACCGAATCGCCGTTCAGTGGGCCATCGCACACGTGGCAGTGAGTGCTGCAGCCATGAGCTTGCTGGTCGGCTTGGGTCATACGCATGGGAACGACGGTGTACAACCTCTTCCTGATGGTATTCTCTTCCTGTTGGAAGCACATGAGAAATTTTTCAGCCGCGTCGGGACCCCAGTACACCACGGGAGCGTTCGTTTCCCTATCACATCGGACGACCATGTATCCGAACCCACAGGCCTCATGCTCCTGCGTTTTGTGGGTGTTGGGGGCCGGCCCGATGTCAACGGGTTTGACGAGGGCTTCGAAGTTGGCGTAGATGATGTAAGGTAGGATATCTGGTTCTTGTGGTTGTCGCATTTTAGGGTGTTGTCGCCTTCCTTGGGCATGTCGATTCTGCCCCACGCCTAGGCAATCCTCCCACAGTGATTCCAGCAGGTCGCAGAAGTGACTCTTTGCTCTGTGTGCCGATTGGTCCTACAACAGCCTGCTGAAGTGTTTTATCCACGTGTAGTGATACTTGTCACCTCGCTTGATCATGAATGTATTGATCACGCGACGACCCTTCATTGGGCTGATCCTTTGCACGATCGTTTTGTTGCCTTCATGCCCAAAGACGTTGATGGCTATGGGGTTCTGCTTCTCGATTCTGGTGACCTGGGATATGGGGCTGGGTTCGTCTATACCGTCCCAGTTGAGCCCATTGTCTTGGGGATAGCTCGAAGGTCTGTTCGAGTTAACGTCGGTTGGAAACAAGGCGAGCTGATAGCTACCCTCGTGCAATCGTCCCCTCTCTGTTCTTGACGTTGACCATGGCTTGTTTCTTCTTGTAGTAGGGGGGCAAGTCTAGGTACGATCCGCCTCTTAACGGTACGTAGTTAGCTATGTCTAGATAGACCTTATTGATCTTGTCAACAGCCCACCCGGACCCCCTGTGCGTGTAGCGTTCCAGGCACTCTTGTATCTGTTGAAGCGAGGTGTCGATGGACTCGTCTACCGTCTTGGGTTGATTTGCTTGGGTTGAAGTAAGGCTGAACGTACTCAATGGCACCGTCCGTCTGCTACTTATCAAGCGACATCTTTGCCGTGATTTGAAACTTGAGACATCCCAGGTCATTCAGTTCCTCTTTGACTTTGTCAGCGATCAGAGGCTTGACGTCGCTGATGTCTATGTTCTTGTCTACATGAATGCGCACAGCCTCTCCGGTAGTTACCTACAGAGCGTTCAGTGCACACGAACTGTAGATCGACGACTCTGTGATGATGCAACACTCGATGAGCTCGGGTTTCCTCATAGGGAATAACCCGCCAGCCCCAGCTCTCTTGCTTGGAGTTTGAGTTGTTTCACCGTGGGGGGTCGTTGTACGGGGGTGTGCAACAGTGCGACTAGCCCTGCTTTCCCCAGGCTGGAATAACCCGCCAGCCCAAGCTGCTTTGCTTGGAGTTTGAGTTGTTTCACCGTTGGAGGGGGTTGTATGCCTAGTAAGCTAAACAGCTGGGGTTTCTTCAATCGAGAGTACCCCACTACACCTCGTTCTCTCACAATCTGCTTGAGCTCTTGGACAGTAGGCATTGTTATACCCAGGTGGGTTTTTTCTCATTGGGTGTACTTTGTATGTTAGTGCTCCGAAGGTGATGTGTGTGGGGAGTGTGGTGGTGTTGAAGGTGAGAAAGGTGTTTTTTGGTATTGGTATTGTAAGTAGTGGGTTGTCTGTTGTTGATTGTGGGGAACTGAGTGATTTTAGGTTGAGTTGGAATGGTATTGGCTATGTCTATGTAGTGTTGGATGTCACTTTCAGAATCCCTGGCATCGATGTGAACTACCCCTTGATGTTTGCCACCGTGGAACTTGCCAACTAATTTGTTTCCCGTCTATAAGTGAGTGATTGAGGGTGTTAGTGAGTGTTTGTTTGTCAGGAAATGTGATTTAGAAGCCCCGTCCACAATTGTTTATGTAATTTGTATTGGATTTGTTGTTGTTTGAGGCATAGTGCGAATTTATTGATGGAGTATGTGTGCTTTAGAGGGGTGTGTTGGTGGCGAAAGCAAGGAGAATGTGTTTGATGGGTTGGGATTGGGGTGTGTGTGTGTGTGTGTGTGTGTGTATCTTGGGCACATTGTTTTTTGTTGATTGGTTGGTTTCTGTAGGTGAGATGTGTGGTCTTTTGCTGATTTAGTGGATTTGACTTCGGTGGTTGTGGGTTGGGTGGTTGGGGGATGATTGGTAGATCGGGTAGTATGGCTTCAAGGTCAAGACCAAAGTTTATAGGGATTGGGTCTATTTGTTGTGGGGATTTGAGCTGTGGAAATTCTTTAGTTGGGGTTGAGAAAAGGGAGGCCATGAGTGGGGGAGGCCATGATGCCTTGGGTCGGGGGAGGAGGGGAGAGGGTATTGATTTGTTTGGGTGGGTGGGGAGGTAGGAGAGAGTGTGTAGACTATATATAAATAAGATACATACAAATTACAAAAGAGCATATATACAATTGAGAAAGATGAAAACAAACTGTGAGAGAAATAAGCGATATATTTTTTTGGTTTGATTGATAGTCTATTTACAAGAGTCAATATGGCAAACACTTGCGGCTTGGCTTGTGTTGGCTTGGGTGGTCACGGCACGGCGGCCGGTGAGGTGGGCGTGTCGGGTGGCTGTGCTGTATGTTGATGTCTGTGATTTGAAGAGGAGGAGGGTTGATTTGGTTAGATCAATGTCAATGATTTGATGAATGGCGGCGATCGGGTCCAGGCGTACCTTGTACGTCCAGCTCCAGGCCCATGGGCGAGCGAGTTTAAATTGAAAGTTTTCGAAAAAAAAATTCTTTGCATGTTTAATTTGGTCAAATCCCTTGTCAGAAAGTGCCCACAGTGCGGAGAGTTTCTGGACTTTTGTGAGTCCAGAATTAAATTGTGACGTGTTAAACGCAAAATGTCGCCTGCACCCCAAGGAAAAAGAGAAGTCGAAATGTCTCTGCTGATGAAGAGAATGTAATCCAGTCAATGGTTGAGGCCAACTCTATAGTTTATCATAGGCATGCGAATGTCGTAGCGTTACGAACGTTTTGTATTGGAACCCAAGGTTCCAGCCGTTTGCATAATTTATATTTCAAAGATATATGATCCCAGCTCTGTGTAGGACTTACTTCAATTCCAGCAACAAAAAAGACATTTTAATAAAAAACTATAGCACAGCTATAGATAAAATATGATGAATCCATAAAAATAACGTTAAAATTAGAAGCATGTTGTCCGTGGATAGAAAATGTATAAATATTACACACAGAGTTACGCTTAGACGGCTACAGTCTTAAAGGTCACATGTAACGTAAAACTCAACTTTGCAGATTCTGATACCTTTCGGTATGGACTTACCGAAACAAATCATCAAAAATGCAAATTCAACTTATAAAGTTGAAAAATAACGCGATGAAAAATGTTTAGATTGGTTATTTTGGTGTTTTAACGGCTGGGGCCCGCTGAGTGAGTCTATTATAATAATTGTATTTATATTGTGTTTTTTAACGAGCTGGACATGGAGTGCTGTTATCATGAATGTTATCATATATTAGTGGGATGCATTGATAGTAATGGAAACTTATAAGAAGATATTGTACCTCAGCATACAAACCTATTCCGATAGCTCTCATCGTCACTGACCCGTGAAGATCCGGGCTAGAATAGGTCTTCAGCAACCCATGTGCTTGCCATAAAAGGTGACTATGCTTGTCGTAAAAGGCAACTAACGGGATCGGGTGGTCAGTTTCGCTGACTTGGTTGACACATGTCATCGGTTCCCAATTGCGCAGATCGATGCTCATGCTGTTGATCACTGGATTGTCTGGTCCAGACTCGATTATTTACAGACCGCCGCCATGTAGCTGGGATATTGCTGAGTGCGGCGTAAAACTAAACTCACTCACTCACTCACTCTCATCGTCACTCTCATGTCAATCCATTGTGACAGCTGCAGTCCTCCTGTACATCCTGTATATATAAGCAAGTTGGGTTTTTTTTATTTAGGATTTATTATTGCTAAACACACATTTAACCGAGATGAAGAAGGGGGTCTCCAATTCCATGTATGCTTTTGCTCTCATAAGTTAGTCATCCCATTTGTCAGACACGCCAATAATCAGATAATTTTGAATCAATCAGGCGTGACTGTGATTACAAACCTAGTTTTACCCACTGACGTAATAGACCTATCCCATAGACTAACGAGATGTTTTCACATAAGTGGTTAGTGGTATATTTTAACACTAATTATGAGTTTGTTACTTTTTGTGCAGAAATACTTTGATCAGAATACTAATGTTTATTGACTTCGGCTTCTCACAGTTTGTGTTCATAATGTTCACTTTGATCAAAACAGGATTATAGATTTCCCATGTAACTAATTGAGTTACTCCCAGAGGTACAGAGGTGGATACGACGGGCTGTTGGGCTTCCTCTGCTCCCCCTATGAATAACTGACAAGAAACTTGAAACCAAGATCGAGTAAACAGTTTAAACATAAACTCAATGAAGCTGCAAGTTTGCACCTAAACAATTAAAAAAATCAAAACAACACAAATATTTAATAAGAATAAATAACCATCACTAAATTATCGATAGTCACACATACTATCGATGCATCGACAGTTTTTCATTTCTACCATTGATTAATTGCTTTCGGAATAATTGCAGTTCATCGATAGTTTGATGCATCATTACAGCCCTATTAATTATATCGCTTAATATATTCTTATGCACATAACTTTGGATCAATCCATTACCCAGTAAAGGTAACAGTGCAGTGTACCTGAGTGCAACCAACCATAACTTTTGTTGATTTAACGTGTCTGGGACGTCTAACTGATCGGAGGACACCAGAGAGTAAGTTGCATGCAATATTTTTAATATTGCCCTTGTGGATTTACATTATGATTACCACACATTATGTTTTGCACACAGTGTACATCACTATCTATGTAATTGTATTATTGTTATGGAGCGGCATTGACATGCATGTTTAGGTTTGTTTGCCAATCCCGTCATGATTACTTGAAGAAAACATGTTTAAACTATACATTAAAATATCCATAGTATTAATATGTAATCTTTACATTAGGCAATGAGGAATACACAATATATTCAAGATTGAGTTTGCTTTTACCTTTTTAAACATTGTCAATATTTTTGCTACAGCCGAAAAGATTTACCTTGACTTCGTTATGTACAGGTCCGTGGTTGTGGTCTCTTGGTATTTTAGAAACTATGTCGTTAAGACAGTTGAGAGTGTTGATCTGTATGCAGTCTTTCTGCATGCATTTTCACGAGATCCTTCTCCCCTTTTTCACTATGAACATGTTACCATTTACACATAGGTATCTTCCACCACGAAATGTAGGGAAAACTTTGAAGTCTAATTGTGCATTTGCCATAACTGGCACCACACAAAATGACTGTATTACCCAAATTTACTAACGTCAGGAAATACTCGTTTCTTCCGGCGGCCATGTGAACAACGTTTGAAATCTACGTATCATCTGGCCGTTAGATTTACACACGTTTAGAGGGGTGTTAAAATAAACGAACATTCAACTCTGCATTTACATGTATTTCACAGGTGTGTAAATCTGGCCATTGTTTTCATGTGTTATCTAACATGTGTAACATACGTAAATGCTGTGATTGTAAGACATGCATTTCAAAACCCTTGAAATCTCGTATGACCAGGGTTAGGTTTGTCATATATTTAGTACATCCGTAAATGGTTGGTAATGGGTAAATAGAGTGTTACAAGATTGACACTACTTTAACATGTATTTCAATGGTTCTGTAATATAACTGTCACATAGGGTTCATTAGCGCATCCGACCACGCCATAATGTACTGAGATAATTAGAAACACATGGTGAAGTGATACCCATGACTGAGCACCACTAATAACGTTCGTGTCGTTCTTGACATGCACATGATGTCTGTTTAAAAGGTTCAAATATCGGGTCTATGGGCCAGATCGATATTTATGTTAGGGAGTGTGTGTGTGTGTGTGTGTGTGTGTGTGAAGGAGAGGGTGTGGCATGGGGTAGGCCTAGGGTGGGGTGGTGGCGGTGGGTCGGTGTTGGGGTACTGATAAGTCTTTCTGACCAGTAGGTAATATCGTTTATACTTTTTGTAATGGAAATTACATAACGGCTTAATAACTGACCTTAGGTACACTTCTTATATATGACATACAAGGAGACAATGCTAATTACAATAAAACACAGACAGATGTGTTCACACAGACATGAACCGGTAGGTCCCTAATTTTAGTGCTCACTTGTATGAGTTAACCGACTGATCATAACTGAACAAATTTCATTATCTATACTTTCATTTAAGAATTGAATGTCAGTTTGTGTGTTTGCACTGAAAAATGAACGATGTCAAAGCGTTGTTCAAACTCTCGCGTGAACTCGCTCGTAAACTCGCTCGTTCACACGAGTTTGAACACCGCTTTGACATCGTTCATTTTTCAGTGCAAACACACAAACTGACATTCAATTCTTATAATTTCGCACTTTGAAGTTTACACATACGTTTTCCACCCATTTGTAGATGATCATTGTTTAGTGTGTTTTAATACCTGTAAAATGTTGTAATGCCATTCGGTTCATGAACGTACGTATTGCAGCGATGTTTGTATACACAGCGATTTTCTTTACACATGTATCCCAACCCTTGAAGAAATAGTTCTCAAAGTATCCGATCTTTAAAATATAACAACAAATTCGTTATGAGGTTTGAAACTGCTTTAATAAGTATAACATCAATAACAGCATCAAACAGAAACAAACATCAGAAGCAATTACAATAGCATTTTAACCAGCTGGCATGGTCTACTCCCATTTGTACCTTTTCAAGTGTAAATACCGTGTTTGACCGCGTAATAATACACTGACCGACTTCGAAGTTGTGCGGCGTTGCGAATAGGAAGCTGATCTTGTTGTATTCTATTTATTTGTGATTGTTTATTGTGAAATTTATTGAGCAGTTGTTAAACAGACCTTCGGCAGAAAACCGCCAGATGAACCCGCAAACTGCGAAACATTAAACTCCTGTGAAAAGGAAAAATGTTCGGCAATCCGTTTGGTAGTGACATTGCCATACTTGGGGTGACTTGAAACAGGTTCGTTCGCGAAATTGGCATCACCAATTATTGGGGGTCCTTGAAACTGAAGCGAAAAACGTTCACACACGTATGAACGGTGTTTACACAAGTATGAACGATTAGAGGGGTTCAAGAGTAATGAACCTTGAAATTTAGATCACATGACCGCTCTCTCAACCAACCAACGTTCGGGAATCTGTGTAAACTTGAAAGTACGAAATTATAAAAGATTATTGCAATATATTAATAATTCCCGGTGTAAATTACTGTTGTAAATGTGTGAACATTCACATACTTGGTATGACCTCTTTTTGATTCGCATCCCATACGGATGTTTTCTCAAATTTCAGTTACCCGACGGAATATACTGTAGACCTATTTTGTTTCCATCTCTTGGGTAGACTATAGAAAATTGTAGTGATTGCAATTAGCTTATAATTTTCATAATAGACCTATTTTGTTTCCATCTCTTGGGTAGACTATAGAAAATCGTAGTGATTGCAATTAGCTCATAACTAAGCAGTTTCGATAATTAGTGAAAGCTTAATACCGGACAGCATTTATGTTTCTCATGCGTTTTCTTTTTTGCTTTTGCTTTTTGCTGTCTAATTTGTTATACATAATATAATTATGTTAATCATTTTGGTATCTCAATATCATGGAATATAATGTGTACTTATAAATCTATCAAAGTACAGAAACGTATTATCTGTATGCTTTACTGTTATTGGGTGAAACTGTTAAAAGTACCTTCGTACAGATTTCCAGGAAATAGAAACTGAAAATTACTAGATAAACGGAAAACTAAATTGGGTAAAGATCGCAAACAATCATTATTTATATTCCTCTTTTAAATTATCAGTGTGCATCAAATTATCAAGTACTAACATAGAAACTGAAGGATATATGGTGACAAAACTGGGTTCAATCTTGAATGTATAATAAATGTATCAATGTATATTCTTTAACAGTATCAAGGAATGATGGGGTACGCTCTTGGTTAAAGCGTTTGCCTGTCAGGTCAAAAACCGGTGTTTGATTCCCGACATAGACACATTAAGACTGAAAATATATTATTTTGATAAACGGCAAAGATCTTAATTTCAATTGAAAAAAAGAGACGAAGTAATTTGGAAGATTCACAGACTAACAACATCTATATTGGGGCTACAGGTGCAGGACGCATCTTCAATTATAAAATCCCATTCCACAAACATCAGATAAAGGTTTAAATGACAAGCATATTTATTGGTATCTTGCCAAGTTCTATCCTCTCTCAATGCAGTATAACTAGAGTGCTGTGGTCACTACCTCAGGTGGCCAAATTCAGCCATCCCATTACTTTACAGTATTTTCTTACAGACATATATACGGAAAAATAACTTTTACGGGTATGGAAAGAGTGGGGGGAAACACGTGCAAAGTATTAGTCAGCTGAGATTATCCTTCAAAAACATCATATGTACAACAATCACTTTTCATTATGTGCAACCAAAGCATTACAAAAAGGCCATATTTCCTGACAGCATAACATCACCTTTGGCCGGAGTTCCAAATAATTTGACACCGAAAGCCTGTCAGTTAACGCAAAGGAAATAACTCTTGTGTTTTAAATTGATGCCTTAAACACAGTCACAATGAAGCGTAGGTTGCCTTGTATTTCTAGTCTGTCTCACAGTCCCTGAACCACATTATTTTCCCTACTGCCAAGCTCTCTCTGCAATGCTAAAGCCTTAAATGAAGCAAGTCTAGATCTCCTCAGGTCCAGGGTCTGTTAACATCTGCAAGAAACCTAACTCACTTTGGGGGTCGGGTTACAAAGTAAACAACTGCCATGGCGTGCCTGACTGAATCTCGTGTCTCCCTGGGGCTCTTTTTCATTTTAAATGGGTTTGTTTGTTACAATCAAAATGATATATATTCAGACACTAAGCGTTAGTCTATGTATTTTCCAATATGATGGAAATACTAATATTTACCAAATAAAATTATAAAGGAGCCTTTCTTCAAGCAGTGACTTAACGCCATACATAGCTAGACTTACTTAGATGATAGACTTCATATAAGGCATCATAGATATTTCACAAACATGGTACAGGACCCTTAGCCTCATTAGCTTATTGCCTCACCACTTGCGATTTAAGCGTTGGCAGATGTAAATTGTACTGGAGATATTGGTCCCGCCAGCTGTGAGTGTTTGTATGGCATTCTATAACCCGAACCCTTCAGTGAGTTTTCCTAGAGACTGAATGGGGAAAAAATATCGTTCTGTGACTGTGATACAGACTGGGACAAGATATGGAAAACCAAAATTTTTGACAACAAACCATTGTTTTGGTCTTTTAATTGGAAATATTATTCAAATAGCTTAACCTAGATTTCGATATCCTCCAAATGTACATTTGGTGGAAAATATACACTTATCCCGAGACAAGGACGAATGTTTACATATAATTTAAAAAATGTAACAGCACTAGTATCCATTTTGTGTTTTGTCTTCTACCCGTCAGAACTAGATTAACATATTACTCTGATATGAACATATTTTACAGAAAAGAGTTCATAGTAAAAAAAAAATATAATATAATGAAAAGGAGCCCTGAGACTTTCTCCTGAAGCTGTGGAAATCTAGACTTGCCCCATTTTGTAGACTTGCGTGGGCTTGGATATATTTGCTTTAGGGTCTGTATGACAGACGACGTCCCAACATACGCTTAGTCACATGTGTCTCCAGGTCACGGAGAATCAGTGGTTAGAGGCCCGTATTGCAATTCTCGTGCGTTTGCCAGGCGCGTAGCAAGCCAATTCTTTCGTGTAAGACCTATGGGCTGCAAAGCCTTATATTTAGTTGGTATTGAGGGCTTGCCCAACTTTCATTTTTTTATGAGACCTGAAGAGTTATCGTTTGACGTTTGATGATATCAAAAGCTTCAATATATTGTGAAAAGACTTTCGCCTGTATCCCCCCTTAAATTTCATTCTAGTCAAATCATATCACCTGAATATATTCCTCATCTGATAAGGATGAGTTTTAACGTGTTTTGTTAAATGTATCTGAACATACTGAAAGACATATTCTACTTCTAAAAATGCCACTCAAAGAAAGTTTTCCTCTTCGTTAAAATTTAGGGGGGATACGGACGGAAGTCTTACCACCATGGAAATTGAAATGTGATTTCCACATATATAAATATGTTTGGACATAGTTTACACATGTCTGCTGCATTGATACAATACCATACATCGACAATTTGGTGTGTATTTCTAAATAAATGATAAACAAATGAAAAATAAACAACTGCATTTCAGTGATGATTCACATATAATCATGACTGTAATAAAACATCCTCATACATGTCGATGGAAAAACAATCATCACTGAAAGTGATGATATGAAGAATAACCTGTTTACTGTACATGGTAATGCTTTAATCAAAGAATACTGTAGTCAATATGATTCATAGAGGGGATTTCCACTTTTTAAATGGAACGTGTTTGTAGGTATTTTTGGCAAAAATTAGAAGAAAAATTATTTTTTTTGCAAAGATCATGTGTAATCTCGAGCTGTTTTTTATACTGGTAGCTACGCCCCTGTTTGCATGTGTTGTTGACGCGGCATGGACGCCTTGTAACATCACTATTTGATTATGATTCACAAACACATGCCCATGATATGGTCGGAATCGTGCCACGGATTAGCAGATATTTATTATGAAAACAGGTTTTGATTTAGGTGGCTTGAAACTCGCTTTTACAAAGGCCTATAGGTTGAATCACAATACATTTCGTTTTACAATTTCTCTTTTCTTAACATGCTCACGTCAAAACTGATTTAAATTCTAATCGCAGATTAAAGAATAACACAATAAATAGTATGCCAAATTATCGTTACCATGACAACCCTGTGATATTTCACCTTATGTAAGAGAGTAATGCAGATGATACTGTCGGCCGTAAATTTTGATAAGTTGCTTCATCGCTATCAATAAACACTGGGTATCTATACAATTATATGTGTGATCAAAGGCCATATGATAGATTATATGGTCTCTGGTGTGATGGAGGTGAACGTGCGTCGCTAGTTTTCTCGATAATCTGAACACATGTATGTAGCGTGAAACGGGCAGATACCTTTAGAAGAAAGTGTTTGCCCTACCTGTAACAACGATGTCCCGTGTCTATAAAAGGGATATAATGTGGGGATGAATGACATGTACTTTTATCTTGGCCCGTTTATGATGATACATACTGCGATCTTTCACAATAATCCCTCTGGCTATCAGATTGAGGGTACGTTTTAAACATAACCGGTATTTCCATTATTGTATTTATAAAGTTCTCCGAACGTTCTCCATATACGTCCGTCAGATACATCGTGCACTACCCTTTTCTCTTTGGATCTTCTCAAAAGACTGTTACAAGTTCGAAGAATCCTGATCAAAGTACAAAAGTCTTAAGACTATTCCCTACAATTCTGTAACTTACACATTGTACCCTAAATGGGTAGAGTTTCCGTTCGGGGGAGTATCAGAAGGACAACGATACAGTTATTTCCAATGTTGTAGAAAGCACTCCACTTACTTAAGAAAACACTGAGATATTGTATTCATGTCGGAATGATATTTTCAGCCCCTGTCAGATCTGAACTTGAACATGCGAGGTCTGCGTCTGTGTCAGACTAAAGGCCTACTAGATGTTTAGCAACACTGGGGTGTAATAGCCATAGACCTTCTCCAAACAAGGATATATATCTTGTGGGAATGACTTCTCCGACAGGGAAATTTACAGCAATGCGACATCACAAGTACTTACGTGATATTTACTTGCAATCTGAGTTATCGTCAATTTAACAGGACAATATAGACGAATTTCACAAAAGGCACGGAGATCCAACATGCCTATGATATACTCAGAGAACGCACCCGCCTGTGCTATCCGGTCATAATCGCTACACGATAAAAGCAATTTTTCATTTCATGTCTCACAGAATATATAATTTGATATGACATTGTTTGTTATCGTATACCTTTGCGTTCGTGAAACAAATGTGGACAACTTTAAAGTTTATGTATGGCGTTATTACAGCAAAGGCTGAGCGAATGGAGAAATAACATTTTTCAAGCACTGTGAGACTATTAAGGAAGGTCACATGCAGTGCAATAATATTCCAATTATGTACTGTCAAAAGAACGTTACAGTAGTGATGCGCGAGCTGAACAGACTTAAGAAATTACGAGTTGGTACGTCTGGTGTATTTGGCTGTGATCCAAGAGAGACAAAGTGCTATTCTATTGGGACAGCTAGGGACACTTGCGAAGACAAAGGGTCATCGCCCTTAGTTCACCACTGAACCTTTTAATCCCTCGCACCTCATAAGATTTGCCAACACCACAGACAAGACTTAACTGATACTGGTAGAAAGAGCGAGTGCAAGTTAATAAGGCGTGTTAGCTTGCGTAATACTGCTTTCTTTGTCAGGCCCTTTTGGTGATAAGAATATTGAGGTCATGTGAACGTTGATTTCAAACGTACTAAAATGTGTGAAAATGAAATTCACATGATGGAAACATGATCATCTTACTTGAGCACAGGTAACATGAAGGTGTATGAACCGTTCATATACATACCCATACAATCCGGTATGATACATAAATATCTAAGGTGTGTAAATAGTTGCAAATTTGAAAATTTGCATGTGTTTCCCCACCTAAGTAAATTCACATGTTTCCAACTCGAGGAAAATTAGAACGAAATATGAAATTTCAGCACCCATTGAAATTCAAAGAAATGCATTGGAAATACTGTATGATCATGTATTTACTGGGGTATCTGTTTTGCAATTCATGTTTGGAAATCCCTGACAATCCGGTCAGGGCATACATGAACGAGGTGCTTGTGCATACGAAAATGTACGATGAACATATGTTTCAAAGGTATAGATTCATATGAAATATATGCCCGAAGTTAAGAAATATCTGAAAACATACGTAAATCCGGTCATGGCATGTATTTCCTACTGTATTTATGTTTATTTCAATGGTTTACTATCCGGCTTTTGGTCCTGTGTGGCAAATTCACTCACATTCTGGTACACGAGTCTTATTTCGTTTCCTGGGTGAGCTGAGTAAGCACATTTTACATTTGGTAGAAAGCTAGTGTCCTATTCCCTTAAAACAACACCGTCGTCACAACATCAAACATCCAAGGATTTTTACCTCGACCCAAAGGTCTAAACTTACGGGACTACCCAGTAGACATCACTTGCTTGATAACGGTTTAAGCAGTTACGCCGAGACGGGGTGTCTCCAGTTTGCCAGCTTGGGCCACCGACAAGGGAGGTAACTCCTCCAACCATCAAAAAACTTGGCGCCATAAAATCCTTAGTATACATCTAGATAGACCTCATAGATTATACCCTCGACCCACCGGTAGTAGGGTGTTTTGTATTATTTGCATCGAGACGTCGACAATCATATCTATCTACCCGTGATGCACATCTGCTAGTCCACCATCAAAGTAATTCCAAGTGTGCCCAGCCCACGGTACATCAAACCCTACTTTCACCGTGATTGCTTCTTCTACCTACATCCATCTGCCAGCTTCTGAGGCAACGACTTTGCCTGGGGTCAACTTCCACGAACTGTAGACTATTCATCATTATACCTAGGTGTACACAATCTCTAATTAGGCCTCCATCCTGAGGAGGCGCCTACGTTCGTTTAAGTAGTCCTTTTTCCTCTCGTAGATAAGCTGCTGCCGGACTATGTTTGCCCTGTGGGCTTTACATGCAGTAGTGGCATTTTACTCCGTAGCCGCACACGGAGCACGTGTAGTTCATGAGGTTGAACGCCAGTCGAACCGTGCCGGGCACGATGAGGTCGTTCTCACCCAGGTTGGGGAATCAATCCAGCAGCGTTTGGTTTGGTCTATCTTGGTGGGATTGTTGGTGATGGTCACCGACTGGCACACGGCTCTGCCGCCTAGAGGCTCTCTTGATCTCCGGAAAGGGTCTAGCTTCCTACCGTATGACACTGTTATATACATGAAATATATAAGTTTAACATAATTAAATATAATAGCTGAAGGTGGTTACGATAACATCCAGATGGATGACTTGTGGGAAGATAGTGCCCATTCACCTTGGGCAACGAACTCCTGAAGCAGACCGTCAACGACTTCTACGACGCATTGAAGCGTAGGCACAACATCAAGCCATTGGGACGAGACTATTCCAGGGTCACCCTCGACGAGGACGGCACGCTGCGATTGAAGGCTAACCTGGAGATCAATCTCATGATCGTGCGCAGGAGAGAATCGCTTGCCTTATCGACACTCATCAGTTGTCATGGGGATATCCATGATGAACTAGGCCTCATAGATTACGGTGGCGCATGGCCCAAGCTTTCCCCGAAAGTCGTCCAAGATTTGCAAGCTACCAGGGCCGAACTCAACGATGAGCCCCAACGTGCCATCGAACAACTGTTTGACAGGTACAAACCATAACATAACCAAACCATAGCAAACCCTTACCTGGGTTCGAATTTACCGTTCGGGAACTGCGAGGGCTGGACAAGGCCATGCTTACCATTCATGGGTCACTCGTGGAAAAAATGGCCAAAATGGACGCAATCGATGAACACATCACCCGCGAAAGAACCAAACTCGGTGAAGCGGAGTCCAGCCGACGTCGGATCACGGAACGAATATGCAACCTGAAAGAGGAAAGGTCAACCCGGCTTGAAGCGACAATCTCCTTCCGAGACCAGCCTCGGTCCCAGATCAGCCGCGTGCGGGAAACCATCGATCGAGTCCTCTACCAGGACACCACACTAGCTGACAGGATCCGAATCCTCTTCCGAGAGCAAGGGATCACAATCGCCAGCATTCTGACGGCATTGGGCTTCATCATATCAAGCCTGGTCGTGTCGCTGACGGGTGGAGGTACACCAACACCCCCAACTGGTGGTGACGCCAGAGATTGGGTGAGAGGACACCTGAAATCTCTTGGGGAGGCCCTGGCTAAACTCCCTGGTAAGGCCGCCGAAGCCCTGCCCGGCATCCTGGGTAGCATCGTCTCGTGGCTACTGAGTACTCTGGCTAAAACTACCTGTGGGCAGCCATCGTCGCCATGGCTGGGCTGGTGTACGTAGCTGCTAAGGAGTTTTTAAACTGATGAGGCCGACCGCGATCCCAGCGACCACCAGCGTGGTTTTACTATCGAGGTGTTCCTTGTTCTCAGCCACCCGATGTGGTGGAAGTGGCTGTGGGTGTGCGGGCCGAACCCTGGGCACCGGGGGTGGTACGACTATGCCCGTTTCACGGGTCGTGGGAGGTGGGACGTGACTCACGTTGATGCCTGTGTTGATACCCAACTTCTGGTCAGCCATGGTGATGACGATTTTTTTTGTTGTAGTCCACCACTTTATTGACTCTTAGTTGCATGTCGCCGCTGGAGGCCATGTTAAGTCCCACGTCGAACACGTAGTCGACTTTCGACAGGGCGTATTCCAACACGTTTTGGTAGCGTTGGATGGCACTCGGCAGTTCAACCAGGGCGTCGATATCATCCTAGATGTTCACAATGAACTGTTACTGCGCGTCGTAAGCAGTCCCCTTACCAAGGATGTTGGAATGCGTTTGTGCCTGCGCACTGACCAGCGCCCACACTTACGTTCAAATCGAGTCGTTCAAGCGTTCGGTGCTGGCATGAGTAAACCCTCTCGACGTGTCCAGCATGAACTTTTTTCCAGTCATCCGCGGGCCCCTGCTCGAACCTCCAGACTCGGTAATCCTTGCTGTCGTCGAAAGCCATGTAACTGTCATCCCACTCGTTCGATGGGGATACCCAACCCATGGTTTGGGCCCGGTAAACGCCAATCTGTCTTCAGGTCTAGTTCGAATTCATTGCAAACGCGTTCGTAGGGCCGTCGGTCATACCGCGTCCCATGCCTTGTCCTGTGGGAGTGGAGCGCTGATCTCTTTGAGGATGCACCTGACCTGGTAGTACATGTGAAACGTGAACACAGACTGGCCCAGCGGCCCACGCCAAGTGTCTGTCAGTGTCAAGCCGCACCCCGTTGTAGCGCACCACACGGCGAAGTTGAGTTGGTTCTGCCAGAACTGCATAGGGTTGTTGACCCAAGCGTGGACTGCCTTGACGTTTGTCACTGAAAGCCTATACCGGTCGAACACATCGATGAACTGGGCTCCAAAGTACAACCCAGCCACGTCAACCACGATCTTCATGTTCGTAAAGTCTATGGCCATCTAAGGGTAAAACACTCACGGGGTGTACATTTTAAAAGTATTATATCATGGTACATATACTCTAATATGTACGTGACACTTCCAGGGATAACGAGCGGTGAGGCCGTTCAGCTGCTGCATGCGATCTTTAACATGTCGGGTCACCTCGAAGTCGTACTCTGCGATATCACCTACCTGCCGTGGTGGACCAACATCAACGACAGCAACAACAAGATGTTCGTCAGTGGCGTCCGCAACCACATAACCGACGGCTACTACAGCGTGTGCTCACTAAGCGATGAAGTCTTCGACCCCGTGGGAGCCGAACTCAATGTGAACGACTCAAACGGCACAGTGGTGTTAACCAACAACGGAATAAACCCCTTGAGGCTCGGCCGGCCATTGGCGAGGACAGTCGGGCTGCCACCAGACGAGATAAAACCCGCAACAACCGTCACGGGTACGAAGTTACCCGACCTAGTCCCGTACCGCGAGCTGTGCATTCATCTCGATCAGCTGACAACGATGGACAACATTCAGGCTGAACGCCCTTCAACACTGCTGAGAGCCATGCCGGTGAAGATGGAGAAGTACAATGACGGCATAACCGAGTCGTTTTCATCGCAGCAGTACAAGAGGTTAACTTGGGGTACCATCCCGGAGTTGGAAATATCAGTGTTAGATATAGAGCATAATCCTGTGAATATAGGATACCTCAGCATAACGCTGCACATAAGATGACTAGCGCACAAGGACCCGGAATGAGGTTGAAAAAATGCGTCAATGTAGGGATCTCCGACCTCGGGGACACATGCGGAGTAGAGGGTAGACTGTACGCCTTACAGCTTAAAAACAGCATTTACAAATGCGTTGAAGTCCCCTCCGGTAGTACCCTAGGTGATATAGTCGATACCTCAGGAGCGGTCGGTAAACCCATCGTTCAGAGGCAAGATGTCAAGAGCACGGCCATTGCTCGAAACAAGCAGTATGCCCTCGTCTTCATCGACGACGACAAGTGGGTATTGTTGCCCTCTCAAGTCGACTGGTTTCTCTACATTAGTCTCGGCTCCCGCTACGTGTTCATGGAGAACAAAGACAACTACCTAAACAAAGTCGTGAACAACGGAACCCTGCTCCTGGCTTACACCCCGACGCAGAGGCATAGCGTAGTCATCAGCCAACTCTCGAGTATGGCAGCCCACATGCTATCGAGTAAGCCCGGGGTGCAAAACGTGGGGTTGCAGATGGTGTCTGAATTCGAAGGGATGGTCAACATCCTGGAGAGTCTACCTGCGAATTCTACGCTGGTCATCCAAGTCTACCTAGGTGAACCATCGCAGCGCGAAGTCGAAGTCGTGAAGGGGATCAAACTCTGGTGGGTCAAACAACACCAGTTTCACGTTTGCACTGTTTACGTGCGGGTGGGTGTCGACTCCCACACCAGTCTGCAGGGGGTCACCGTGACCGTGGAAGACACGATATCACTCACCAAGATATTCCTACCCGACAAAATACACCTCATGGGGGTGAGGTGCACCCCTGAACTACTATCAGACAGAAAGACAGTTGGAAACTATCTTGTGATAGTAGTATAGCAATGAACATTCATCGCCCAAATGTCACGCTTAGAGACTTAGGAGAAACAGAGGGGTTCGATCGGCTCGACGGGGAAGGCGTCTTGTACGGCCTGTATTTTAAAGGCGGAGTGTACGAGCGGGTGTCGCTGGCAGCCTCTAAGGAGCCTGCGTGGTTGATCAACGTGGTTCTCACCTCACCTTACATCTCTTCCAATGGAAATGGTTCTGTCTCTGAGGTTAAGAACAACGGTATCTTGCTCAGGGTGTTCACTCCGCATCTCCGTGGGATAGGAGTCTCCCAAATACCGGATCACTCGGGTAACATGTTAGTTTCAGACGCGGAGGCAGAGTTAAGGTTTGGCAAACGCAATTCCAAATTCGGTCTTATGACTATGAAACCAGGCTCCACACTCATCATAGCAGTCTATCTCAGGGCCACTTTTAATAGGGCAGAACGACAACTTCTACCCAGGTTGACACTACGCTGGACGGGCCTCAGTGACCAACGTTGCCGTATCGTCGTACACCTGGGGCCCTCGGGGTTTACTACCCCCTTATGCATTGGGGATATTGAGGTATCCACAGAGTCGCCTATTAGCCTCTCACCTATTTCCCTGTACGATGATCTAAGCCTTATAAGCCTCAGGTACACTTAGCAAGAGTTAAGTATCACACAATTAAATCTAATCGTATAATATATAATACACAGGATGGGGCTGTACCCAGTCATAGAGGAAGTAGCGAAGACACTGGAAACCGTAGATGGGTTCCGCTTGAGGCAGTTATGCCACATAAAACTAGAACAAGACCGCGACAGACGGACAGCGTTATGCAAGAAGTACCATAGAGCTTTCAGTGTTGAGGATGGGGTTGATACCGCCCTTATGACAACCAGCATGGGACTAGGGACGGTAGGTGTCGGGTTGTTGGCCACCATCGTAGCCGCACCCATAGTGCTAGGCATCGAAATAACAGCTGGGGTGTCAGGGTTGGCGGGGTTCATGTTTAAGTTTGCATCCCGCAGACTGCATCATAAAGCATTGAAGCACGATGAAATCAGGGTTCTGGTCGAAGCAAAGCTGAACACGGTAAGCGACCACATTTCCACCGCACTCACTGACAGTAAACTCTCCGAGGAGGAATTTCGTTTGGTCCTCTCTGAACTCACCAAGTACCACGAGATGAAGCAAGAGATCCGGTCCAAGTCTCGTAAGCCGAGAAAAAATAGTACATAGAACAAGGGCCCGGTAAGCCTTCATTACGAAGACCAAAGAGATGATAGGCGATTCACATTAAACTGTTTCGTCGAGGTCAACATGATGTAGGTGTTGGTTCGCGGTGATAGTGACCAGGAAGTTGGTTGGGGCCGCCGAGGGGGTTCGTCAGAGAGGAATAACTGATCATACCTCGCGGCACCATGTTGCCACCCAAGTAGCCATTCAAGGCCATAGTGACCAGGAAGTTGGTTGGGGGATTCAAAAGTGGTATATACACGGGGGGGGGGGGACAGATCGGGGCCTGATAAAGGCTTCATCTATGAAAAAAAGCTTTACAGAGGCCTTTGGCAAAAGTGATTTTGTACCCCCACTGTATATACTACTCATCTTAATAAACGAGCATTCAAGAAAAACAAGCGTGTTGATCTTCTTTAGAAAATCACAAATCATACTTACGTTTATCAGTCTGGAAAAGTTGATACCCGTACACAGTACTTGACGTCACAGTAACATGTTCAAAACGTTCTCGCAAGGTGACACACGTTGGACCATCAGGATAGAAGTGAAAACTTTGGCAGTACTTCTCTCTGCTACATGCAGCACAACAGTCGATCTTGGTCACATTTGTGAACATATGTATTTGAGACTGTTGTACTTTCCTGCCGTCGTACTCCCTTATGCGTATCGCATGCAACGATTTGTAGGATGGGGATGCTGCGGTGCAACTCAGCATGGAGAGATTAACAAAGTAGATACACCTGAAGATGAGACTGAAGAACCATGACATCTGCATGGTCTCAGTTCCGAAAGTATAAACTGACATTCGATGCGTGTTATTTCAATGTGGCGTTGGTATAAAGTGACAACGGCTTTTGTGTTTTGAAAAATCAATAACTGTTTCAATTTATTCAACAGTAAACCTTGTCACTCATCTGCCTCCTCGGGTTCGTAGAACACGTCAGGGCTTCCATAATTAATTAGGCTGAATGAACAACACTGATATATCTCCTGCGAACAATTCAGAATGTCAATAAGTGCTTGCTGGTGGCAATCAGTCACTGTAAACACCTTTGCATAATGACAAAGCCATTCATACCCGTAAGATAGAACAATCGTTTCTGAAAGTGTTGGCTGCTTTTACGACCTTGGAGTTTTCATAATCAATTAGGCAACCTTTAGAGCATAAAACAGACGATTTGAAATAACCGTACTATAACAAAATAAGTTGGGGATATTGGTATTTTTATGATTGATATTTTATCAGAGTTTTAATGAATAAATAGATCATTATTCATAATTTCAAAATTTACATATATCCCTAACTATTTTTGTCCAGTATATATGTAGTGTAAGGTGCTGAACCAAGAGTGGCAGCACAACTTCAAAGGCAGTATCATATGAGTGAGTGAGTGACGGAGTGAGTTGGTAGGTGGATGAATGGTGAGTGAGTTTAGTTTTACGCCGCATCAGCAATATTCAAGCTACATGGCGGCGGTCAGCAAATAATCGATTCTGGACAAGACAGTCCAGTGATCAACAGCATGAGCATCGATCTGCGCAATTGGGAACCGGTGACATGTGTCAACCAAGTCATCGAGCCTGACCACCCGATCCCGTTTGTCGCCTCTTACGACAAGCATGGGTTCATTCCTACCCGGACCTTCACGAGTCTCATATGACTGGATTCCCAAGTTGAAACTGAAAGATGATTAGGAAATCTGTCCCTAAAAGAGCTAAGTGTGACACCAACACACAGCAAAGCTGGGTGGTGTGATTAACAATTGTATTCTAAAGATAGTTGAGTTCGCAAATCAATACAACTCTCTACTAAGGTATCACTATGCAACAGCGTTCGCCAGGGAAGTTGGAAGATGAATTTGTGAACAAACAATGGTTCAAAGGTAAACTTTTACTCATCCAAAGAAAATCCACATTTGGATAATCCCAGGTTTTATCACATATATGAATGAGAAGGAAATATACATGTCTTCTGTCAGCTGTTGGAGATCATGAAGTCGATATTTCTATAACTCTTAATAAAAATCTCTTCAGATAACGGGCATCTCGTGTGCAAAGTGTCAATGTCATGTAGTCCATCATTATTGTGTATACACAAATTCAGAAGATCGAGCAAAGAGACTTTCAATGGTCCTGGCACGGTCAGACTGGTAAGGCTTATCATCAGCTCAGGTACCATTGCCTTCTCTGCACACAGCCCAGACAGCGCATGAGACGTCTCAAAAAAGACGTGCCAAATTGAACCAACAAAGAACCCTCAGCAGAATACAAACACTTCCCAAGGCTGCAGCACTCTGCATTAACCACGGAGTAACCGGTGGAGAAAGCTGGCACTCTCCTGAGACCAGAAAGTACTAAAACAAGGTCACTGGGAACAAAGGTGAACTTGACGGCAGTGTACTTTAGATGCAAGCGCTGGCTCTGGACTTTGATATCACTTTTGTCAGGCAGTTAGGTGTAATTTTTAAACACACCTTTGTGGTCATTATCATTGTACTCCGACCTTCCCATGGTTCCTCGAGGTTGCAGTAGCCACATAGGCCACCACCGCTTTCAAATCCCTTTATTTGAATCCATGATGGGTATTTTATTATCAGTGCCATTGGATGCAATTCAGTGCCATTCAGTTGCCTTTAAAAGTGTTTTTCATCAGTGTGGAACAGTTTAATAACATTCATTTTCGCCGGAGCTGTCAGACAGGCATTCTTGGACATGCATTTGTCTCAATCAATGCTGCTTGGTGAAATGTCTGGCCAGCCTGCTGCTTTCGCACACTATAGAAGTGCAGGTTTTAGCTGTTGCGTCCAAGATGGACGGGTGCTGGGCCTCCCCCTTGGGCAAGTCCTACCTCCAGTGTAGTTTGTCTGGGCCTCCCCCTGGGGCAAGTCCTACCTCCAGTGTAGTTTGTTTGGCTGACTCGGCTGCGGAAATGATGGGAAAACATTCTCATGCCAGTGTATAACCCAGTTGTTTTTAATAAGCTGCTGGGGATAAGTCCTTACTGGATGATGTACGTTTGATTTAAGGATTGAATTCTCCCTCAAATCAGGCCCTTCCACATTAAAGTTATTATTCTATATTTTGATTGACATAGGTATTTGGGTCCAACACACAGAACAGATAGTGTACTGTACATGAACAAATTGTCTTTGGTAATTATTGGCTAACTGCACAACGTTGCAGTCCTGTCAAAACATCGTAACTGACTCGTTTAGTTTTGAGATAATCGACAAAACCTTTTTTATGTTCAGAATCAATGAGTTTTCAACCATTCTTTAGAATCAGTATTTGCAGTGAAACCAACCCTTGATGGAGTATTACATGCAGATGGTTGGGCATGGATAAATTATACTGGGCTTTGAATCAGGTTTTTGCTAATGAGATAAGTTGATATCAAAGTGAAAAACAATGAAAAACGGATAATTCTACCATGACTACGTGAAATACTCGAATTTGATTGGACAGTCATTAAAATTAGACACTATCAATCCTGGATTGAAAATGCGACTGTTTTCATGACCGCTTCACTGCGCACGTATACAACACTGCCGCACTACTTCAGCTTGGCCACCAACATGGCTAATATCAACACAACATACGTGGTGGAAATGCTTATAAAACTCGAAAAATACAATTATATGATTTTTCCAATGAATTATTAGGGAACCTCACAATCACATTACCTTGTATTATGAAAACATTCAAACTCAATTACAATGCACAGCCCCAAACATATACAAACAATATCTAACATATAAATCAGAAAGCCTTCTAAAATTACATCCTTATCTGTACAAAATTTGCAGCTAAACGTTCGTAAATATTTGCCTACCTGGTCAATGGTATATTTGTTTCCGTTTAGAATGGGAAATTTGCAAGATAACGGTCAGGCGAAACACCAAATTTATGCCACTCATACTCCATCATGCCCCGTTGCATCGTTAAAAAAATACATGTCAATAACAGCGGTTTGAAACCATGATCGTTTGTGAAACAACTTTTATCCTAAGTTGAATAAAATTCAGAGATTTAAATGTTCAATTGGCAAGGTAAAATTATGAGGATTTGCAATCTTATTTTCACTTTATTTGATTTACTTTTTTGTTTAAAGTGAAATTCATCGGTACGTTTTTACTGCAAACAGACTATATATAGCAAGCCTTACATTTGTGTATATGGAGATGTACCTGGTGTATATTTGTGGGCGTGGTGGGCGAGCTGTCTAAGGCGCCAGGTTGGTGATCCAGCGAGCTTGAGGTGTCGGGATCGAGTCCACCTGTGGCTGGGTGTAAATACCTTGGAGTCAACTTTGTGTGCAGACTCTTTCAGTGTTGTCACAACCCCTAGTGTACAGTACACAACCCTGTGCACTTAAAAGAACCGACGAATCTGTTGGTAAATGACCAGATGGTGGCCACATGTTTACGTACAAACACCTAGTTGCGGGTACAGCAACGTGCAGTGAACTTGGACAAAGTACAGTGACTATGTGTCCCAATCCACCCAGCTGTGAATGGGTACCTCGTAAGGATGGGAAAGCCACATTAACATGGTGCGGATAGTGGCTGCAAGAGTTGTATGATCCCCTGGGAGTTGAGATTGATAATACGATGTGCCGTTGAGATTGGCATCCAGTGATCGAGGGAAAAAACAAGGTGCCTTTGGGTAGCTGAGCTAGATATTGGCATTATACAATATATATGTATGTGTGTGTGCGCGTTGTTCTCTTTGCTAAGCACTGTACTGCCGCCATTGTGACGCCCATACATTAACAGTAAATCTATTTACTTGTATCTTCAATGTTTCATAGAAAAATAGGGGAGATGGGGTAGGGTAGTGGTTAAAGCGTCCACTCGACACGCCGAAAACCTGGGTTCGAATCCCACATGGGTGCAATGTGTGAAGCCCATTTCTGGTGTCCCCCGCCACGATATTGCTGGAATGTTGCTAAAAGCGGCGTCAAACCATACTCACTCAACGGCACATCTTATTATGAATCTCAGCTCCCTGGGGATCATACTTACATAGATTTTATTGTTAGCAAATACGTTTCTAATTAATGCCTTTCTTTTTCAGGAACATGCTTAAAAAGATGATGTGGGTCTCTGAAAGGTAAGATTTGGAAGTGTGACGCTGTACCTGCTGTAGTCAAAGTCAGTCACAGATATTTATTGTACCTAAGGCTTCCGGCCCATCAAGTAATACTAGTATATATACAGCACATGTGACAGACGAAAAGAAATTACAGTTCAGATAAGATGTGACTTCTGAGGATAACAGCATGTTTTACATAAAGCGTTAGATTACGTATTACGGTTTCATTTTTGGGGGTTAGAATGGAAACAAAGGCAGTTGAAGGATATTTTAACAGATAATTATTTGGGATATATTTGTTTCTTGAATAGATATTGTATTGCCACTTTGAGTGGTAACCTGATGGACCGAGAAATATGTACGTTATTTATAAACAACACAGTAAACTATCCATTCATTCATAAACAGTGGTGTCCCTATCTAGCTTACTGTGAAGATCCGGGTTAGAATTTGATCTTCAGCAACCCATGCTTGTCATGAGAGGCGACTAACGGGATCGGGTGGTCAGGCTCGCTGGCTTGGTTGATACATGTCATCGTATCCCACTTGATGCTCATGATGTCAATCACTGGATTATCTAGTACAGACATTTATTTTACAGAAAAAATAAAAAGCTGGAATATTGCTGAGTGGGGTGTTATTCAACATACAACCAACAAACAAATTCTTGGATCTAAATCCATCATATTTGCCTTTTCACATGTAATGTTATTTTGTGAAAAATAATTATGTTACTATTAACTTGTGCATATATTCATATCACGACGAATACAATGATGGCTGCTTTACTACAGACAGTTTATTTATAGTGATGTAATTGAAGTTTTGTGGGGTATGGTTGGTATGTAAACAACTGGCTTAAATGTCAGACTGGTATTTCGTTGTCATTAGAAATTAATCAGCAACATATCATATTTCCAACATCTCGACCAGGGTAATCATGTAGTCTGTTGTGATATATTGTTAAATTTGTCAAATATGACTCACAAATATCCGGGTTAGAATTGATCTTCAGTAACCAATGCTTATCGTGAGAGGCGACTAACGGGATCGGGTGGTCAGGCTCGCTGACTTGGTTGACACATGTCATCGGTTCCCAATTGCACAGATCGATGCTCATGCTGTTGATCCCTCGATTGTCTGGTCCCAACTCGATTATTTACAGAACGCCGCCATATCGCTGGAATATTGCTGAGTGCGGTGTAAAACTAAACTCACTCACACACTCGTAAGAGGCGTCTAACAGGATTGGGTGGTGAGGCTCATGACTTGGCTGACACTGACTTGGTTGACAGATATCATTGTATCAATTGCGTAGATTGATGCTCATGATATTGATCACTAGATCATCTGGTCCAGACTTGATTATTTACAGAATTAGGAATTGGGTCTTGTAGGTCCATGTCAAGGTCAAACCCTGTTAGAGATCTTCATCCTACCATTTCTCACAGACAAATCTGATAACAACCAAATGAGACACTGAATTTTGCATTTGTACATTCATACATCGCCATGAAGTGAGTGAGTGAGTGAGTGCGTGTAGGCTTACTCCGCTTTTAGCTTACACCGCTTTATCATGGCGGGGACACAAGAAATGGGCTTCACACATTGTACCCATGTGGGGAATTGAACCCGGTCTTCGACGTGACGAGCAAACGCTTTAACCACTAGGCTACCCCACCAGGCATCCCTTTGAAGTAGTGTATTTAGGCTTTACATGATAAATATTATATGAATGTGTAATATATAACACAGGAATTTTTATCCAGGTTTGTAGACTATTTTAAAGTGACCATGTCAGTCAGAAAAGCATTCTTATTCAAAATTTGGATTCTTAAAAGTTCAATGGTTTTTTTAATTCAGTGGTATTTTGACACTGTGATATTGTTTTCAATCCGCTATTGTAAAATGGAGCATTAAACCTGTTCTTTTGACAGACAGACAGACACATTGACTAGTAGACAGACAGACAGATGGACAGACAGACAGATGGACAGACAGACAGACAGACACACAGACACACACTCAGACACACACTCAGACAGACACCATTTCACCTATCTCAGAGAAGAAGCATCCACAACAATGCTTTTCTATCTCCCCACATGTTCTCAGAAGCCATAGCTGGGTGTGCTTTTGAGTGTCTGATAAGTCCACAAAGGTTATGTAGATGACCTGATTATGTATCTGTATGAATGCCCATTTCTGGTGTCTCCTGCAGTAACATTGTGTATCGCCACTCAGTATATCTGTATTAATGACAATAGGTACAGGGTACAGTATGATTGATATAATAATGATATAATAATATAGTAATATAATAGTATATAGAGAATCTCACCCAAGAGTGTGCTGATATCAATTATATCAACACGAGTTGATAAAGTTACAAATATCTGATGCAGCGATGTCATACATTGTGATGTCATCAAGCTTATGATACAGAGCATTGTCAGGGTATTGTAACAAAATCTACTGTCAAAACGATATAGGAGATATCGTTTGATATCACACAATGCAGTATCTCCAGTGGAACACCGTTTTGGATGATAAAATAATATAATGATATAAGGCCAGACCAATTTTATTTCTTGTTTTACGGATTTTGTACTAAAAACCTAAAGGCAGGGGAAAAAATAAATATAAATAAAAATAAATAAATGCTAAAAGTTTTTACTTTTGGCAATTTATAAAGTGTATATGGGGCAAATCACAATCTAAAAAAAACGTTTCTTGTAAATTTACATTTTGGACCAATAAAGCCCCAAAACATTAGGATTTATTTTTGAGTGGGGAAAATTAACTTATATTTTTTTCCTTATTCTTGAAAAAATTACGACCGGCGGATCCATAAACAAGAAATAAAATTGGTCTGGCCTAATAATAGTAATATAACATATATTATGTTTGGGTTTATACTTTTGCAGTAAGGTATAAATACTTTACCTTTGACGGTTGAGGCCTATACAGGATTTGAATCCAGACTCACTGCCAGCGCATGAAGTCAGCTATTTGACTCTGAGAGTGTGGGTTCACATGTACAATGTGTGAAGTCATTTCCAGGTATCCCTGCCGTGATATTGCTGGAATATTGCTAAAAGCAGCCTAAACTAAACTCACTCACTCACTGTTTGGACCATAAGGCATACAAACAAGATACCAGGAACAAAGCATGATTTCAGGGATGAGGACTCTCGACTTGCCAAATTATTCTGGACTTGTTTCCTTGCTCCGACTTAACAAAGAGGACCCCAATAACTACCTTCAAGGGTTCTAAGAGATAAAATGAGGGTGCAGTAAAGTAATGAACTGGTGTAGTGTACTGAACCATGATTTAGTTATTCCGTATATTATAAGTACTTTGTATTCTTTGTCACTGATTTGGTGTGGTAAAAATAACTGTATGTCCTAAAGAAATGCGATATGTACCGGTAATCTTTTAACTGTGTGATGTAAAACCCTTGTGATTCTTCTTCCTGCTTGTCTTTTCCCTCTACTCTTCATACTCCTGTATTCATTTCATCTTCTCCTTCAACTCTTTGTCTTTTCCTTCTGTTTTTTTCTTCTTCATGTCCCTTCCTCTTCTTCCTCTTTCTTTGTCTTCTCTTCATCATCTTCCTTTCTTTGTCTTCTATTTTCATCTTCCTTTCTTTGTCTTCTCTTCTTCATCTTCTCTTCTTTTCTCCTTTGTCTCCTCTTCATCTTTCTTTTGTTTTCTCTTCCTGTTCTTCAAGGTCTAATCTTTCTTCTCTTCTTAATCTCCTCTCTCCTCTTCTTTGTCTCCTTTTCATCATCTTCCTCTTCTTTCTTTTCTAGTTTCTTTCTCTACATGCTCTCTCATCTCCTTTTCTTGTCTCACTCCACTCACTCTTTGCCTCCTCCCACTTCTTCTTCTCTACTCCACTCTTCCTCTCCTCCTTCTCCTGCCTCTTCTCTCCCCATTTCCTCCTCTCCTTCTTGATCTCTCGTCCTATTGTTCCTTGCATTCTGTGTTATTGATATTAGTTAGAGAATCAACAAACAAGGTTTGTAATGTCAATGTGTTTGCTGCAGGAGGATCTAGTATGTCAAGTGCCTGCGACTGTTTCTCCTGCTGGTCATGTTTCTCTACCCTGTCATTCTTCTTGTAATGGCCACGATGTCTGTGAGTATGACAATGACAATAACAGTAAAGGATTGTCATTTTATACAATTTTCCAAATGATGTTTGTTATCATAGAGAGATATGTTAAATGATCAGGACATATGAAGAGTTGGCAGTTTAATTTCAAAACATTGTAGTTTAAGCTTTGTGTTAATCAGAAAAGTGTTGTGTTTAAATCAGAAAAGGGTTT